>NW_027287538.1:19007121-19024621 GCF_022747635.1 Hetaerina americana | reverse complement strand
TCATCCTGTAACACATTCTCCCGTTCCTTGACATGCAACTAGCCCCAAAAAGTCTTGAATAATGGCTACAATGTAGCTATAATTTCCTAGTTCAAGTCAGCAGTTACACCATTCTAATAATTACGAACAGTAGAACTGGCTTATATTTGGCCTTATAAAACCTTGCCCTGGTGCCCTGGTGAAACCCGTATCATTAGCTAATATCTTCCTCTCCTGATTCCTCAACAAGCAATTATGCGATGCACACGCCCCTCTACGTACAATTACCCCTCAACCCAATAAAACCTCTTCTCCAGCCATAATCTTCCCATCAGGTATCCCTCTCACACTGTTTAAGGCGGCTGAATCCAGTCAAATATTCAAAGTGAGTATTTTTTTCTTGATTTTCTTCATCATTTTATCGCGCTTTCCACCTGTCTTCACGCTGGCTGAAAATGCTATTATATTCCTTCCTCCAACGTACCTTATGTATTCCTTTTCATCAAGGTCTTCCATATTCCAATACCTCCCACTAAAGTGGAATAAACTGCATTTTTATAGGAACATTATTTTCAGCACGAAACTTGCTAACACGGGAGATGAAAAAATAAATAGCTTACGATACACGGGTCCATTATTGATGACTAATCCGATTTCTGCGAAACGTTTTTGTGTATTTTAATTGGTATCTCGTTTTTTAGCCATTTTTTCAGTAAAATTAAAATAGGTTATTATCAGATAATAACACTATACATGTATAATGGTATATTCTGAAATTATATGCAATAAAACTGCTCGAACAAGTTATGAAGAACTTAGAGAATAATCTAAATGGGAATATTTCCTCTTCCCGGATTCCATGCATTTAAATGTGCCCATTAAATGGATTGATTTTAACATTTTGGACACTAATTTTATGAGTTGGGTATGGATTTTAAGGTATTAATAAATTGAAATAAAATATTTTCCCCAGTTGTCTCTAATATAATTATTATATAGTTTCGACTTTATCAATGTCAGGTTCGTGTTTTCTTCCAATGGAGAGAGTAATGTGAAATCTTCCGCAATTGACATAGTCTCCACGCCTAGCCACGCTACCTCCTATAGTCCACGGTTGGAAGTGATTATATGTCATTTTTTTTGAAGATTTTTCGCGCTATGAAAAAAGTGTTTGCAGATAAATTTGAATGCATATTTAAAGCGTCGGCTTCATTGGTCAATTTAGCCTACTTTTGTCCTAAATTTTCTAAATTCCTAAATTTCATATTTTTTGTACGTTGTCCCATAAAAACTTTGTAATCTTGGCATAATGGCTACCAGGGTGGTCCCATAAGTACCCGGCCTGACCTAGAGATGGCGGTAGTTGTTTGAAAAATATCACTGTATTAGAAAGTACGCAATATAGAAAGTATAAGTCTCAAGTTTGAAGACGCCACGCTGTTTAGTATTTGTTTGGCAGCCATCAATAGAGAACGTTTTCAGTGAATTTGTGAAAATGGATAAAATTGGTCATCGTTATGTGATACTATATTTTTATTTGAAAGGCCTCAGCTCAACCAATATAAAAACTGAACTGGATTCTACCCTGGGTGAGTCTGATCCTTCATTTACAACAGTCAAATATTGGATAGCAGAGTTTAAACTAGGCCGTGCGAGCTATCAAGACGAGCACCGCATTGATCGACCAAATGAGGTGACGATTCCAGAAACGGTGAAGAAAATCCACAAAGTGATACTGGATGATCGTCAACTGAAAGTGCGCGAGCTAGCAGACATAGTAGGCATTACAAAAAGTGCGGTACATTGCATATTAACTGAACATTTGGATATGAGAAAGCTGTGTTCAAGATGAGTGCCGCGTTTGCTCACACTCTAGCAAAACCAGTGTCGTGAAGATGTTTCAATTGAGTGTTTAACAAAGTTTCATAGCAACAAAGCAGAACTTTTGGGCCGTTTCATAACCATGAATGAAACATGGGTCCATTAAGGGTACATTAACCGAGACAAAAGAACAATCAAAACAATGGATTCAAAAGGGAGAACCAGCTCCAAAGGAGGCGAAGACCGTTTCATCTGCAGACAAGACCATGGCGTCGGTGTTTTTTAGGATGCACGTTGGATTATTTTCATTGTCTATCTTGAAAAAAGAAAAAACTATCAACGACAAGTGTTATGCGAACTTGTTGCAATTTTCGAGCGAAAAATCAAGCAAAGGTGGCCGCATTTGGCTGAGAAGAAAGTATACGTGTGTGTGTGTGCGTGTATATAAATATATATGTGTGTGTAAGTGGAAATATATGTATACTCGTGTGTGTGTGTGTATATATATATATATATATATATATATATATATATAATACACAGTAACACACAATATAGAAACACAAAAAAAGAGAAGAACACTCACACGTTATTTCTTGATATTTCGACGGAAACAATCCGTCTTCCTCTGAAGATATAGAAGTAATGACTGCTGGAGTTGTTGAGGTGAGGGGTGCGAGAGAAAGGGAAGGGGGCCAGGAGAAGGGGAGAACGGGAGGCGAAGGAGGGGTGAGGGTGGGCTTCCACAAAGTAACAATTTTAGGCCACTCCCATCAGTGAACGACATTGAGGCCCGGATGCTGATAGGCCATACAGATATAAATGAATGCCATTTCAAGTGTTTTTAATTGTATAGGGTTATCGAATGTGGGAAGGGAGGCCAGGACGGAAACATTGTAGCACAGGTTGAAAGGGGTATTATGATGGGAAGCATGTTTAGGGATGGGGAGACCCGCGGACGGGGAGGAGGGATTGCACGAGGCGCGGTGGTTATTAATCCTAATGTTAAGTGGTGTGGAACATTGGCCTATGTAAAATGACGGGCAGAGTTTACAGGTAAGAAGATAAACTACATTCTTGGAAGTGCAAGAGGAATAGGGGAAGGGCGGGAGAGAGTTAAATGGTGGGATGGAGTGGGGTGGAGTGGTGAAAATAGGGCAGGTTTTGCATCTTGCTCGATGACATGGAGTGGGTATGGCTCTGGGGGTGTGAGGGGATTTTGAGAGCGGCCTGGTGGATTTGAGGATATTTGCTAGGTTGGCGGGACGTTTGAAAGTGACAGAGGGGCATTTGGGAAGAAGGTTGGAGGAAGTGTTGTGATTTTTGAGGATGGGGAATAGGTCTTTGAGGATGAATTTGAGAGACTGAATGCCTGGGAAGTAGGTAGTACAGATTGAGAGAGGCTGGGAGTCTGTGGTTGAGGCAGGCTTGGGGGTGTAGGAATGTTTAAGTATTTTTTTTATGGAGGAGGGAATCAGGGTATCCTCGTTGGAGGAGGGAGTGGTGAAGGTTGTTGAGGTATTTCTTAAGGGATTCGTGATGGTTGCAAATGCGGTGACCACGGATAGAGAGGGAGTAAGGGAGGGAGCGCTTGGTATGGGAGGGGTGACAACTGCTGTAATGAAGGTATTGCTGCTTATTAGTGGGTTTGGTGTGAACAGAGGTAAGCAATCCCTCCTCCCCGTCCGCGGGTCTCCCCATCCCTAAACATGCTTCCCATCATAATACCCCTTTCAACCTGTGCTACAATGTTTCCGTCCTGGCCTCCCTTCCCACATCCGATAACCCTATACAATTAAAAACACTTGAAATGGCATTCATTTACATCTGTATGGCCTATCAGCATCCGGGCCTCAATGTCGTTCACTGATGGGAGTGGCCTAAAATTGTTACTTTGTGGAAGCCCACCCTCACCCCTCCTTCGCCTCCCGTTCTCCCCTTCTCCTGGCCCCCTTCCCTTTCTCTCGCACCCCTCACCTCAACAACTCCAGCAGTCATTACTTCTATATCTTCAGAGGAAGACGGATTGTTTCCGTCGAAATATCAAGAAATAACGTGTGAGTGTTCTTCTTTTTTTGTTTCTATATTGTGTGTTACTGTGTATTGTACTATTCGGCACTTCCGTGTTACGTCTACGAAAGCATATATATATATATATATATATATATATATATATATATATATATATATATATATATATATATATATATATATATATCGATTATACGGAAACACTCACACGAGCAGTATAATATTTGGACGGCACAATAGAACACAAATAAATTAGTAACACTTAAAAGGACACTCACATGGTAAATTGTTTAAGCTTTCGGCCTTCTCCGAGGCCTTCTTCAAGTAAGACTCAGCCGAAAGAGAAGGCCGAAAGCTTAAACAATTTACCATGTGAGTGTAATGTTAAGTGTTTAGTAAGTGTGAGTGTAATGTAAGTAAGTTTACCAAGTGAATGTCACATGGTAAATTGTTTAAGCTTATGGCCTTCTCCGAGGCCTTCTTCAAGTAAGACTCAGCCGAAAGAGAAGGCCGAAAGCTTAAACAATTTACCATGTGAGTGTCCTTTTAAGTTTCAATATTTTATTTGTGTTCTATTGTGCCGTCCAAATATTATGTTTATACATAATAATATCATTATATATATATAGTAATATAGATAGATTAATTATAGATATAGTAATATCATTACTTCTATCTCTTCCGATGAAGACGGAGCTGAATTCCGTCGAAATGATCAAGAAATAACGTGTGAGTGATTTTTTTATGTTTTCTTATATTTTTTGTTGCTGTCCAAGTGT
Source organism: Hetaerina americana (assembly GCF_022747635.1). Lineage (NCBI taxonomy): Eukaryota > Metazoa > Arthropoda > Insecta > Odonata > Calopterygidae > Hetaerina > Hetaerina americana. The sequence goes on along the minus strand of NW_027287538.1, from coordinate 19,020,011 downwards.
GTTATTCAACACTTCCGTGTTACTTCAACGATATCATATATATATATATATATATATATATATATATATATATATATATACACACACACACGCCTGGTCGCCCCATTCCTTAAATACCCCTGCAATGCTGTCCAGAAAGGAATCGACATTGTTGATCCTCAATATTGAAGGCATTATGACGTCATAACCCCGATAGATCCTAGATTTTATGTAAATGAATTTGAGATTATCAGGGCGTCGTCACAACCTCGGCAAGGCCGAGAAACGAGACTTGCGAGTCATTCTTGATAAGGCCCCTGACAGACAGGCAGACCAAGCTGAAAACAGATCAGGGAGGAAGATGGACTACGCGTCCGCTGCCCAAAAAGGTATGTTTTATCATCACTGTCGACTAAAGATACTTTTTACCTCATGGTAATATATTATTTCTGCATGTTTTAATCACTGTTATTCCACTCATACGTAGTAATTTAATTGGAAACCGCTCCTTAGTATTTTTTATAAACGCAACGGTTCTGCGAAGTTTTGATTATTTTGGCAATATGGATATCTTTTTTTAACCCTTGATACTAAACCAGCTTTCTTGTTCTTCATAAAATATTTTGGACGGGTTTTTTCCCGTGTATAATCACCCTATTATTTTGTTAACGTGACGAATTGAGCTGTGAATGCCTTCACAAAGAGAAAGCCAGGGTATGAAAAAGGGTTTGGAATTGTCGAAATTGTTAATTTAAATGATGAACAGCGTGTGGAGCTTATTCCCAGCAGTTGAAATGTCCACGGTTCACTCACAACCGTTTGCCACAGTCGTTATTTACAGTAGATATATTTTAATATAATTTGAATTTCAAATTCTTAAAAACTTTAAATTCCATGTATTCCATTAAATGTATTATTATTGTGAGAAAAAATATTCTTTTATTCTCTGATTGAGCATAGCTATATTTTTTTTGACTCAAAAATATCCTTGAAAAATCATGAAATCACAATCATAGGCTAATAGTTGATAGTAGGCTTTAATTTGAAGGCATGTGCGGGAATGAATTATTTGCGTTCGCCATCGTATGGCTAAAATCAGTCAGTTTAAATGCAAATATTTCTTCATAGGTTAAGGTAGAGCTTACCTAACCCCTTCCGTGTGTGAAATTCACCCAACTAATCTTGTAATGACTTCAGAGTCGTATTATTTCTCAACGGGTTTTAAGAGTTCCGGTACACGTAATGTATAAGTCTAGATGGACGCGTAAAGGGATAACTATTTACGTATTCAAACCCAGATTTTGTCCACTACACGAGAGTTTCCGCGCTACTGTTTTAACTCTCTGCTCGTTCATCAAGATTATTTTATGCTCGATAAAAATTAACCGCAACTTTTTATTTTGCAAAATGAGCGAGAGACCGCTCGGCGCCATCAGCTTATGAGGTCAAGGAAAATGAATAACAAAAATCAAAATAATTAAATAACGACTTTGCATTTTCAGAGTCTCATAATTTATTAGAAGATATTCTTGATATCTGGCAAGCTAAATATTAAAAATTGGATTTTTATGAAATACGCGAATCATTAATAAACTTTCGTGTAAAGAAATGATTAGTGAAGGCATTATGATTAGTATAGAAGTATGGTGCTTAGTGAAGGATTGGATCGGACGGCCTAGTATTTGAAGCGAAAAGTTGGACGTAGGTTGGAGGCTGAGGAGATATTTGTGTGGCGAAGAATGGAAACACTATTGATACGGACAATGGGATACGGCGGGGGTGTGTTTGAGGTAAGTGAAGTCGAGAAAGGAAGAGATGAGGCTTTGACCAGCATGGTAGACAGCATGAAGGCGGGCAGAAGTTACAAAGAAATCATAACAAGGTAATAAGGTGGGGCAAAAAAAGAAATTTCTGGTGATACGTAGAAGATAACAGTCGTTGCGGTCTTTCCGAAATCAACCTTAAATAGATGTATTACCTTTAATAGGTATGATGCCTAGAAAGGATTTCCTGAAGTAAATAGCTATAGATTCCGGGATGAACTACTTTTTAATGGCAATGAATATTAGAAAATGAAACATCTCGACTTTGTAGCATGCAGTTCGTTTATTATCGCTTAATTTTCATGGAATCATTTGAATGGAGGGTTGAATATTGTGCCGCACTGAAAAATCAAAGAGTCGGCGAAGAGTTTTACCCGTGTTCGATCCGTATTTTATGTTTTCATAGCTACGAGGTGAACGCTTCAAAAGCCTGTGCGTGGCCTTTGGGATGAGACGCTTAACTGTCACCCTCAACCACCAAGGGTCGGGTAAAACCAATAACAACCAGCTTTAGCTCCATAATTTTGGATGTAATTACCTCCCATCACAAATCTGATCCATCGTAAATGCCGCCGATGGCCTTCGCAGTTTCACATATCACACAGTTCCTACTCGGAGTATATGGGCTTGAAGTCCCAAGCGATGTTCTTCTATTTGAAGATCGCAACGATATTGTGTTTATCGCCGGCGATTCTTCGGTTAGAGTTGACCAAATTCTCCTTCCTGACATAATGATGGTTTTAAATATTAATTTGGATTCGTTTGGCTTACCGTCCAACCAGGATGGAACCCACACTTTTCGGTCGACTCGTCGAAAAAACGATTTTGTGTCCGGAACAAGAGATGATAAGAGAGCGGGAGAATCCAATAAGTGGGGGAAATGATAAAATATAATAGTGTATTTTGACGAGGCACTTCGCTGCTCGGGGGTGGTGGTATGAGAGGGAGATATTGTTTGGATACGACCACTCCACTGTACAACGCAAAAAGCTCCCATCGTATCATATCGCCGTTGGCGCTGAAGACAAAGCATCATTTCGCTTTGAAAATTGATCGTCATTCTTAATTATCCCTCATTATCCTATCACCAAATTAAGTGGTTAAAACGGACGGGAGCGATGTGTCATGCATCGCGTTGGCTTTTCTTAATATTGGTGTTGAAGATCCCTTGAACCCTGGTTTCCCGATGTGTGTAACTTTCGTTCTCTCCCCGTCCTTGGCTGGAGGAAAAAGCAATCTCGTGAAAGATAGTCGAGATATTTATTCTAGTTAATCGCGGAATGTTGCTAAATAATATTTGGGGGATGGGTCCGAAAAAATATGTCGAAATGACCTTTTGAGGAATTAATTCGGAGTAGATGACTGTAATTCTTTTTGCTATTTTTCTACTATTATTTCTACAACTATTTTTCGGAAGCTATACTGTCGAAAAATTACAAACCGGAAACCGTTATCACAGGTTTTGCGTTTAAATTTGGAATAAGCGTTTCATAACTTCACACGTTTCCGCAGTTGAAACATAGTTAATATTTGTTAAGACCTAAACTTCCCCATTTTCTAGGGTTTCTCCGAACCATAAGTACAATGGTAAAGATGTACTGAAATGCATTAGGTAGTGTCATGTATTAGGATTAATTTATCTCTTTCGATTTTCAATCCCCAATTCTGGATAATTTACGTCTTATTTATCCATTATCTCTCACCCTCCCCGCGTTTTTTTATCATTAATTCTGATGAATGCATGTTTTGACGCCAGATTTTCGATTGGGGTGGGACAATATTACTGATATATGCGACGCGTGGTCTTTCCAAGTTACTTGGGAATTTCATCCCTTAATGATGAATTATGGCCCAACACACTTTGACAGACACTTTCTCGGTGCATTGGCCAGGAAAATTAGGATATTCATGAGCTAAAAGGAGGCCGGCGACAATATAAAATTCTGGTTAGTTAATTTTTCAAATAAATTTGCTGACGTATTTTGAAGCGAAATTTGTACGAAGCGATCTGTAAACATTAAATTATAGCAGAAAGTCTTTCTTTGGCTCAAGTAGTTTTTGTTGGTGAAATGAATTCATTATTTGATTGCCACGACTGAGAAATAACTTTTTACCATAGTATAAAAGATTTGTAGTCTAGGGAATATAAATAACTTATTTCATCTACAGCTGTGCCAAATTTTCCATAATATATATTCATAGGAACCTCAATAACCATTATGTACTAGTATAAATGGACAATAATTTTGTTGAATAATATTATTTATAAAATCCTAGCATATTATTTTTATCGAAGGAAGCTTTCAGAGAGATTAATTGTAGTAAATTATATTTTGGTTGTAAAGAATTTAAGATAGTTGTGTTAGTAATTTGCATTACAATAGTTGCATAAGGTTAGATGGAATGAAACATTATGCAAGAATATATACTGATATAGCTGTAAACCTTGGTATATATTTTAATAATTGTTGAGGTTCCTGCCAGGCCATTTTATATTTCAATTTTAATTTAATTTTATTCAAAGCAAATCCCAAGGAGGCAACGATCATTGTAGAAGTATTAATTTGAAGTAGGTATATGAACAATGAACACATGAGGTATGTCCGGAAGGGATCCAGCCATGCAATATTTTGAGAAAAATAGACTATCTAGAAAAAATGAGGCCTTGATCACCTTCGAAGAACTCCCCTTGGAACCTCAAGCACTTATCTTAGCGTCTCTTCCAATTTTCAACACACATGACGAAGTCCTTTTTTGGAATGGCCGTCAGCTGCCTCATCGCATTCTCCTTTATCTCGTCAGCGTCAAGAATTTCGTGCTGCAGTTGCAGGGGACATGCTCCCAGCCGCGAACGATGACCCAGGTTTTCTAAAAAAGGTCTTAGCTGGAAATTAACCATAAATCCATGACTATGATCGCAAAACAAAATCCCAGACTTCCTAAAAGTCGGTTGACGAGATAACTGAGAATGCGGATATATATATATATATATACATACATACGAGGGTCATCCGGAAAGTAGTACCCGTTCGTGAAATAAAGACACAAAAGTAAATATTAACAAACATAAAAAATTTTATTTGAAAGAGGATACTTTAAACTACTTTTCAACATAATCTCCAAGCAAATTAAGGCATTTGTCATAACGTGTGACAAGTTTCTGTATTCCTGCTGCATAGTCCTTCGCCGCCAGCTCATTGAGATACGCGAGGGACCCATCTTGCACAAATTTTTGCATAATGCAGATGGTGTTTAACAATTTCATGAACAATTGTTCGAGAAACATTGGGAAAATGCTCACAGATGTCATCAATTGTGACGCGCCGATCGTTCCTCACGAATTCGTCAACTGAGCTCACCAGTTGGTCTGTAATGACAGACGGTCTCTCCGAACGCTCATCGTCGTGTGTGTTCCCCCTCCCCATGTTGAAGTTGCGACACCACCGCCGAACAGACGACTCGTCCATTACATTGTCTCCATACACCTCCTTTAATTGGCGATGAATATCACATGGGCGAACGTTTCTTGCATTGAGGAATTTAATCACTGCCCTCACTTCACAACTGGCGGCGTTCTCAATTTTTTTAAACATTGTAAACAATCACAGAAACAACACAGGCAATGCTAGCGTCACGCAACTTGGCTCAGAGAAGGCAGACAAGCCACTGAAGCTATCTGACCTCGTCCAGCGGCTACTCGCGTCGTCAGCACTTCATGCGGCACGAACGGATACTACTTTCCGGATGACCCTCGTGTGTGTGTGTGTGTGTGTGTGTGTATATATATATATATATATATATATATATATACACATACTCACACACAATACAATATGTGAATGAACTACTTTCCACCTTATTCATCGTGCGATTCGTAGTTTTCAGTTTTCCATCTTTATCTACTCTTCTTACTATTGCTTTAATAAATATTCTCTAAATATATTTTATTTTGAAGGATAATCTGGTTCCTTCCCGGCAAAATAGGTCTTCCTTCATCTGCCTCACTTTCCTAATTCTTCACTCTGTTTCCGTCTTCATCAATTACTCATTCCCTCCCAGTTCTCCGGCATCCACTGGCCCTGCCATCTTCGAATTTCTACCAACAGCATTTTATCTTTCCCTACTTCCTACTCACAATTCCTTCGCATTTTTTCTCTTTCCGTAACTTTTATTTTGTTATTTCAAATCATTAGGATCAATCAGATATGTTCAAATACATTGCGGATGAATGTTAGAATACTACCAATTCACGAGCTTTCTTAATTTCCTCGGTAAGAGTCCATGTGTATTCTTACTCTTAACTGGTGTAAGCATATCTTTTGCTGCTTTTTAAAAAGGTTACAACTAATTAATGGCTGATTTTGTGATTTTAATTTCGTTTGAGGACAGCGATAATGAGTATAAATGTTAACTGTTTATGGTTTTTGCCCGAAAGCAGTAATCTTTAGCACCTTTGGGCAGTTTCATGATATTATTCAGTGATAAAACATACTTTTCATTTCATTTCCTTTTAAGTTAGTCCTATCGACAAATAAAAACAAGGCTAAAAATTATAACGAATGAATTAACACCTTAAAATTATTTCGCACGGTTAACTTTTGAAATTAGATTTTAATGTGATTGCGTTGTCGATTGTGTCCTTGGGAAAACTGATTACAAGCCAAAAAGGAATTAGTATGTTCATAGGGACACACGAACCGCCAGAAGCGTCCGGAAATGAAAAAAAATAAGCGTTAATGCCTTACGCGGGATGATCGCCGTTCATATTATTCACTGTCACATGTCATTCCCTCTCGCCTAGTCATTTATTTCCGAAACTTTGGCCAGAGGGAGTGATTTTGCTGGTGCGCACGCCACACCAGCGCCACTCAAGCAAACTTGGACTCGCGACCCGAAGGGTCTTCATGCACCGGCTTCACGGCGAGAGAATAATTCCTTGATAGAAGAGGCGCGGTTCATTGAGCTTCGTAGTTAACGGTGCGTTTAGAAGTAGCGAACTAGCCGCGCAATTGAGTCATCTAAATGTTAGAGGGTTTGTTCGATGGTTAACGTACGGGCTTTCCACCGAGAGGGCTCGGTTTCAAATCCTGGAGAAAACGAATATTTTTCAGCGGTATGCTGATCCCTACTTGAGGTGCTTTGTGGAGATCACTTTAATTGAATACGACGGCCGGTGGATGGGACGTTAAACTGCGGACACCTTGGCGTCTTTCGTCAAGAGTAGACTAATACCGACGCCGGGTTTCTCTCCACCCTTCCTTTACCATCCATCCCTAATGGCACAAATGACCTTCCCATAAAAACTACTACTACTACTGTGATTAAAAAATGTGTTAAGCTATTAATTTGTAAATAATTAATGCCAATTGAGGCACGTGAACTTGACCCAAGTATGCATAAGTGGTAGGATTGAAGTTTACACTTTTTTTTTAGAAATTCATACGCAATTAAAAAAAATAAATCTATTCACACGAACTTTGTTCGTTTTTCTGTACTTCATTCTTTCAGGAATAATTACGGAAAAATAGATCATTTCCCGAACTTTCAAAGGAGATAACCTCTGCGGAAAATTTATTTCAATGCACTTCCAAGTAAATATCTTATGATTGAGATTTGGAATACATGCCTGTAATATGTCCCATATATCTCAGCGAGAGGGTTTTTAGTAACCCAATGGCTAAAAAATATATTGCAGCTAGTTAAAGTTATTTAAGGGCCATACTAAGTTTGTCCCAAAAGTAGGACTGTGTCAATTAAAAACAATATTGCCAGAGTTGATACGTTTACTCAAAAGTCTTCAAAATAGCACCCTTGTACGTCCACACACCGCTGCCAGCGGGTTTTCAAAGACTCGTTCGCCTTCTGGAAGGCGGGGCTCGGAGTATTGCTAAGCTCCCACATCACGACAAGTTGTAACGCTTACTCCGAGCTGTGATGACGTCCTTTTAGCCCAGATTTTAGACAGCGGAAGAGGAGGAGGTCGTGTGGGGCATTGTTTAAAAAATTTAGATTCTCACTCACATGGACGAGAAGCCCTTGGCAGATCCGCGTGCGAGTTTCCTTTTTTTCGTCCGAGAGTATTAGCGCCACCAGCTTCGCGCACGCCTTTCTCATGCCCATTTTTTCGGTCGCAAGTCGATTCACATCACTTTTAAGGATGCCGAGTTCATCAGAAACCATGCCAATACTTAATCTGCGATCCCTGTCCAACAAAGACTTCACTCTTGCAAGAGTTTCGTCAGTATTTGAGGTCGAAAGGTGCCCTGAACGTTCGGCGTCTTCAACATTTTCTCTATCCTCCCGAAACAACCTGTGCCACCCAGAAGCACCCGATCTACCCATTGCGTTATCACCGTAAGCTGCCTCGAGCATGCCTTGAGTCTTTTGCCCGGTTTTGCCCAATTTCACGGAGCATTTGATGGCGTGGCGCTGTTCCCGTAGCCGGTTCATGATGGAGCGTGACTAGGTCACCTTATAGAGATTTCGCAAACGAATGATCCGCACTCCGTAAAGGGTGAGAGCCAGCAAACACCAGCCCCCAGTCTTCCCTGAGGCTCCTATCTCTCCAGTCAATAAGTGAGTCGATAAATCGCACGTTAAAAAAATTCACCGAGTTGAATTTAAAGACAGATAACGTCACGTATTACATTACCATCATTGTTCCTAACTCAGTTGTCGGCTCTAATTGGATCAATTCCCGCTTTGAGTGAGTGCTTCAGTCTAGAAAATCGCATCAGGAGGATAGCTGCTAATTCATAACCCATTTGGAGGTTATGTTTCGCTCGAAACTCACTCCCGGCGAAATTAATTTACCGGAACGATGAGTCGCGGGAGCTATTGGCTCCGTTCTTAATCGCTTTCCTACCGTTCTCAGTCACGAATCACCGTCCGCATACATTCTTCGTTCGATATGAGAAGTTCTTTTGATCTACTGCCTCTCGATGAGCCATCGACTTCATCACGGTTCTAACGTACTAACTCTTTCTCGAGTTTTTCTTATGAATTGCACGAAAGTGCTCTTTAGCAACAACAATCTGAGTTGATATTTCAATTTTGAGAAGAACATTCTCGAAACGACCATTTCATGCATTATTAAAACAAACATTTTATTTATTGCTGTTGGGTTTCTACAAGAAATAAAATTGTTTATCATGTCATTCATCTTAAAAGCGGTAGTTGAGGGAAAAAATGCGTTGGTTATTATATATGCAATCTTCGAACAAACGATAAAAGATAATATTGCAGGTAAGATTGATTTCAATTAACGTTGGTAATACTAAGTGCACATTTCAATGAAAGAATAAGTTTTACGGATTCACATGGATTCATTGAAAAGCACGTATTGTCCACAGAAGGTTAAGAAACGTCATACCAGTGAATAACGGAACTGCAGACTGAAACTTTGGTAAATATGATAAATAATTGTAAACGAGGTTAAATTGCCTAGAAGTTTTCTGGAAGGGAAACAGTTATATGTAGGAAAATATATTTCTTCATGCAACAGTAATTCTCAACAAAAACTTCAAAAGGGAAAAATTCATAGTGGGTACGAATACAACACCTAGGACCGCTTCAAATTTTGTCCCCCTGGTGGAAATAAACAGAATTTGTAAATTATTTAATGGAATTTTGCTTTAGTAAGCAGGTGTAATTCTGAAATTAGTATGTGGAAATATATTAACCGTAATCAAACAGAATCGAACTAAAGAAAATGACGAACTATAATGATTAAAGGAAGTTGAAATATTTAAAACAATAATTTGAAGTAGTTGTTCCTTATGAAAGACATATTAAAGTTATTAGTAATGTATGCCATGCTTTAGGAGAGATTGTTGCGAAATCTGCCTTCACAGTTGGAGTTAAGGCCATATTAACTTAATAGTTTACGTTATTTGGTGCACCTTGAAGGTGTTGCAAGAATTTTATTGGCTAGAAGAAACACAAGTACCTCAATTAGACTATCAAATGCATCCTTAAGGGGAAGTGTATGTCTCCAGGCCAGTCATCAAACAGCTTCAGTGCTGGCTAGAAGACGCGCATTGTGACGAATCGGGTGACGACATATTTATTTCGTTTAATGTACTCACATTAGTGGTTATTGGCCGGGGGCCACGCCTCCTAGACTGACTTGATAGACGAAGCCTAGACGACTAATCTAGTTAGAAGCCGCACGGTGATTGGCATGAGGTTCATGGGGAGATTCCTCCGATAGGGCGCGCGGCAGTCGGTGCTGGTCTGACGACTTCCTCGTCTTGGGTTCCCGAGCACGAGCTTGTTACCGGAAGTAGACCGGATCAAAATTTCGCGTGCCTTCCGTGGCAATATTTTCGCCGAAATAATAAGCACTCCAAAGAGACTCTCCTATTGGTTCCGCGACAGACGATGTAGAATTATCTGTAAGAGCTTCTTTCCTCCTCCAAACCAAGAATTCAGACAGCCATTCACACTCGAAGAGGCATGAACTTTAGTAAATTTCTTAAATTACGGTTTCAATTCTGCGAATATTAATTTTTGTGGAGAAGCTGATATAATTACCCAATAACTCAGCGCAATATGTGTGACACTATTTAGGCTTTAATTAAATTAAAATTTAACATTACTCATATGCCCGATACAACTTTTGTAAATTTTATTCCCGTAACTTAAACTCTTTTATTTTACGGTGCTTTGTGCTGTGGTATCTAAATCAACGCGATCAGTTTCAAATTGAATATGATTTTCAGCTTTCTTTACAGGAAAAAAGGGTATTTAATTATATCTGTTAATTTATGAAAATGGTTCCACCTTAGTGTCTCTTTTAGTCTCAGGATGGAATGGAGAAGTCCGAATTCTAAAAGGATTGGTTTTCCTTTTCTTCTTTCCTTCTCTTCAGTAAATATGCCATATTGCCCTCTCGTCAATGACTTAGTATTGACGTCACGACATCGAAGAATCTCAATTGTTTGCCTGCATTAGCGTTGGAAATTTCCTACGCTCTGATGTCCACACCTTGGTATTTTTGAGAATTCGAATGGGTTTCGAGACCTTACTGGCTAGTCTACATGATTTATTCTTATCTCCCGTGGTGAATTTTTGTTTGTTTTAACCCTTCCTTATTGTTATTAGACCCATACTACAATTTGAGATCCGTCACACCAGTGATATTTCTACTCTAAGAGGCGTGCCTGAGACATTTCGTGAATCCTCACAGATGAAATGGTTCTGCAAAGACTCTTGCCATTGAGCATATCTCTGTTTTCAATTGAACCTATGCTAGTTTGGAACGCATCTCATTACCCTTCTTGCTGGTGAGGGTTTAGGAAGGCCATAATACCCCTCCCCAAATATTTCACCTCTCCTCCCCAAATAACCCCAATACTGCCTTTACCTTGCCACAACACCATAGGGAAACTGAGCTCGATATCGAAGAATCAATCAATATATTTCCAAAGAATAACAGAACACATATTCACCTAATTCTGCGAATGATTTCCAACTATGGTCAAAAATTGAAAAGTTTTGTAAAATATTGGGGTTAGCTAGTATCATGTATATTCATATAGTATGGCAAGAGAGTAACTCCCCATGTTTCTCCTCCCCTTGTGAATCATTTGAGACGAAGTCTCTGAGGCTTATTTTTGCTATTTAGGAAGATTCATAGATCGAAAAAGAATGTATGCAGATGATGAAAAACTCGCTGTTAAGTAGCCGCATTCTTGAAATTATGTTACACTCGATACCCTAGTTGTGCTTGGATACATGATGTACACAAATATTGGGAAAGAGGTAAAAGGCCCGGTTGGAAGCAATGGAAATGTGGATTCTGAGAAGGATAACAAGAACAAGATGGAAGTACAAGAGAAGCAACATAAAAGTATGGACAGAAATTAAAGAGGAAATTAATTTAATAAAAGAGATGGGGAAAAGATAAATTAAATTTGTTGGACATGCTCTTATAGATGACAACTTTCTGGAAAATATAACGGAGGGGGAAATAATAAGAAAAAAGAAAGAGGAAGGGCAAGAAAGAAATTTATACATGAAATAAAAAGTACTATGGGAGTAGCGACCAACAACGAACTGACAAGAATGGCAATGGAGAGAGAGACCAATGACTTCAAGAACAAGGCTCCACCTTTAGGAGATAATGATGAATCGTTTGATGAGAAGTCATAAAATTTTTTTGTTGCACTTCTCCTTCCGTCTTTCTCTTCGATATCTAAAAGTTGGACCCGTTGGCCTTGTGGTCGACTAATCGATTCTCTAAACATAAGAGGGCTGACCAGAAAAGATCCAGCCATGTCTTACTCCATGTAAAATTTCTGTCCTACGATTGGAGATAGATTTTAAATAGTCCTCAACAATCCTTTTACCCATCTATGTGAGCTTCCAAACTTATTACCCCGGCCTAAACTCTAATCTATCGTAGAATAGGTCCTTCTACAGTAATCCACACTTCTGCTAACTATCTTACCCTCCAAACTACCTACCTTCTTCCTTCAACGCCACCGCTTGCCTAACACACTCCCTATTACCACGACCTTTGGCATCCTACGCATTCTCAATCAATATCTCTATCTTCAACCTATTCTGCCGTTTCAATTTCAACAAAATTCTTCCGCGACACCTACGTCCACATCCATCGTACATAAAAATCCCTACATGATCTTCCCCCTTGTCTAATAAATTTTCCCCACACCTACTAGAATGTCAAATGAGCATCACCAAGAAGTAAACTAAAATCCTCGTCGGTGGAAGAGAGAAGGCGAAGACAGGTATTACAATTCAAGGAGTGGAACTAGTTGAATTGGAATCCTTCATCTACCCGCGCAGCAGTAATATATAAATCTACATAATACCCCGCTAGGTGCTACGGAGGCGTGTGGCGGGGAGTGTTAGGTCACCATCCGTCAAAGAGAATAAAACCACGTGCAAAAATAATAAATTCATGCAAATCTAAACCCACAGAGACGTATACATTCATACGAAAACGTTTTTAACTTACACGCATGCAAATGCATGTACTATCAACTAACATGCACGTGCACTTTCACCTATTAATGCAAAAAAAAATCTATCAAATAATGTGCAAAATTGTGTACATGCTGG